>NC_054388.1:33970633-33975633 GCF_017654675.1 Xenopus laevis
GGTATTGTCTGACGTGGTGAAATTTTAGACACTGGCTGTGTGGCAGGCACTGGTGCTGTTGTAATGAGACCATCAACTAATTGTAGGTTTAATGCAGCAAAGAGATCCCTTCCAAGTATAGCAGTTCCCTTATTCACAATGTAAAAGTCACATTTTGCAGTATTTGATTCAAATTGTACAGTCACTGGCAAGCAACCAAGCACAGGGATTGGATCCTTTAAGTAACTGACCAGTTTCAGGGCAGGTGCAACAAGCGGATCTTTTGCAAAGTATTTCAAGAAAATATTCTTTGGTAGTATAGAAACAGCTGAACCTGTATCAAGCAACAGCTTAATGGAGTGTCCCTTGTCAGCAGAAGCAGTATTGACACTGACAGTGAATATAAACTTGTCTGGAATAAATGTGTCAGCTTTATCCACACTTAATACTGTGACATTTGTAGTAGTGACTTCATGAACATCTTTAGCAGAACTGCGGCAGATCTTCGCAAAATGTCCTACTTTTGTGCAGTTGCAGCACCCTTTAGCTTTTGCAGGACATGTAACATGATTTGCAGTGTGTTGTGTTGAACCACAGCGAAAGCGTATTTTTTATATGTATTTGCTCTATGGTTTTGCAGTGAATCCCTTTCCTTAGCACTGTATTTTGCCTGTGACTGTGCATTATTAGGCCACAGTGTTGAATTCACAATCTGTTCATTCCCAGCAGTTCCCTGACTGAGAGTTTTAGCCTCTGCCACTGCTGTTTCAATTTGGCTAGCAACTGTAATAGCCTTTGCAAGGGTTAAATCCTGCTCTAGGAGCAGTCTCTCTCTAATGAGAGGTGAGTTTGTTTTTTCCACTTTTTGGTCTCTTAGCATTTCATCTGTTAGATTCCCAAACTCACAGGTAACAACCAGCTCTCTCAAAGCTGCTACAATTTGTTCTGTGGATTCGCCATTACGTTGTCCACGTTGGCGGAATTTATATCTTTCCACAACCACATTTACTCTTGGCATGAAAAAGTTCTTTATAGCAGTAAGAGCAGTTTCATAAGTCTCATCAGGTAATGGTAATGTATAGAATATACGCTGTCCCTCTGCTCCCAGGCAGTGAATAAGTAAAGCACGCTTTTTAGCAGCAGAAATCTCCCCTTGGTCAGCAGCAATAATGTCGTTTTCAACTTTTTGGTTGGAAGAAAAGGTGCAGGCTGCTGCAGAGGTAGAAGAGCCATCTCGTCGTCAATTTATGTTTTGGTAGCCGAGGATGAGTAGAGTATAACAGTGCTTTATTAGTAGACTCATGCAGCCATTACACAACAGTAACTTCCAACTCTATCACTCTTAAGCAGTATTGATAGTACTATGTATACACAGTATAACTCATGTGCACAGTGACACCTGCAGGCCATTTGTATAAACACAGCAGCCACCAATGTTTTTTAACTTGTGTGGGGGGGGGGGGCTTGGTAGGGCAGATTTTTGATGGCCACCCTGCCTGGCATTGTCAGTACACTGCTGCTTCCCCAATGCCATTCGGGTCTGTTGTTTTCTTTCAAAACAGATAATGGCACAAATTCCTTATTAAAGGAATAAATTTTCATATTAACAGGATGATAAGGTACAAATAGTGGTGTTAGATTGGGGTGTTTAACAATCAGTCTGGGACTGGGCAAAGGGGTCAGCTATTAATAAACTTTTATTATCATAAATTATCATATTATCACAAATCATGGTCATTGGTATGGAATGGAACTCTAATGATAAAAGTGAATTCTTGCAATAAGTAACAGGGGTGCGCCGTGAAAATCATCTCTAGTATGCACGTTATAGAGAAATTTGATTGCAAGCTTTACTGTTACATGCTGAGATTTATATACCTCAATAAATTAAAGGCTATTTTAGTACAGTACATTTTGTGTTGGACGATGCAATAATCTGATTGCATCATGTAGACTAAATATGCCTATATTCTCTCTCCCCCCCCAATCACAGCCAGTCCCCAGCTCCCCACTTGGTATTACCCCCCCCTACACCACAGACTCCCCTTCCTTCTTTGCTATGTGGCAAGCTTGTAATTTGAGGCTCGGCTGCTCCTCTCATTGTGTGTGTCCAAGAATTACACAGTCATTTTATTGCAGCCGTGGAGAGAAATCTGTGGCTTGGTGTCAACCAGAGCCGGACTGGGAGTAAAAAGCAGCCCGGGCAAAAAAAAAATCAAAGCAGCCCACATTTAAACACACAATGCTCTTGTACTCAGACGCTTATATATTGGGTTAAAACATATATATTGCGGTTCACTTTGTGTGTCTGTTCACCATCCATGTATGCAAATGATCCTCTAAATAACTGATATACTGGCATAGATGCTATAATTCATCAGTGCAGTTGCCTAAATAAATCATTCAACGGCTTGAAAATTAAAGTAAAAGTTCCAAATGGCTGTTATCGGGAACCACTCTTGTGAAATTTAGCATCTATTAGTAAATCAGCCTCAGTGTATTTAATAAAGGCAAGGAGCTAGAGGCAAAGCATAGATAGGATATCTGGTTTAATGTAAACAACCTGTAGGGCAAATAAAGCGACACCAGTGATTTTTTGAGTGTTGATGAGGTAACAGACTACCTTCCTCAAACTAGGCAAGAAAGAGTATCCTATAGTTTTGCGCACACACACAGGGCTGGTCTTACCAACTGTGGGACCCAATTAGAACCATTTTGGCATTTATTTTTCTAGAGTTCAACTGCATACACAGCACATTAATTCATTTTCACAGTATATGTAACCGAGTGCATTTTTAAAGAGCTACCCTCAAAGCTTCCTTTTGTATGTTAAATAGTACAGGGAATACCTATGCTGTCATAGTTTTATGGGATCTCTCTGTACAGACTATGAGCAAACGTAGGGACTGTTCCTGCTGAATTGTGCTTAGTACAGGGGAATACCTATGTGTCATAGTTTTATGGGATCTCTCTGTACAGACTATGAGCAAACTTAGGGGCTGTTCCTGCTGAATTGTGCTTAGTACAGGGGAATACCTATGCTGCCATAGTTTTATGGGATCTCTCTGTACAGACTATGAGCAAACTTAGGGGCTGTTCCTGCTGAATTGTGCTTAGTACAGGGGAATACCTATGTGTCATAGTTTTATGGGATCTCTCTGTACAGACTATGAGCAAACTTAGGGGCTGTTCCTGCTGAATTGTGCTTAGTACAGGGGAATACCTATGTGTCATAGTTTTATGGGATCTCTCTGTACAGACTATGAGCAAACTTAGGGGCTGTTCCTGCTGAATTGTGCTTAGTACAGGGGAATACCTATGCTGCCATAGTTTTATGGGATCTCTCTGTACAGACTATGAGCAAACTTAGGGGCTGTTCCTGCTGAATTGTGCTTAGTACAGGGGAATACCTATGTGTCATAGTTTTATGGGATCTCTCTGTACAGACTATGAGCAAACTTAGGGGCTGTTCCTGCTGAATTGTGCTTAGTACAGGGGAATACCTATGCTGCCATAGTTTTATGGGATCTCTCTGTACAGACTATGAGCAAACTTAGGGACTGTTCCTGCTGAATTGTGCTTTGACTATGCCCACTACGGGAGATATATTGAATGTATAAATAGCTGAATATTTCTTTTAGCTGTTCCTAAAGCACAAATCTCATCATTCTGAGAAAAAAAGACACTGAAGCAATTTAATTTATAAAACCCAAACAACACAGTTGCAATACCTCCAGAAATCACATCAGATTCATAATAGAATGACACAAATGCAATTTTTGCTAACAAGGAAAGCGTAAAAAATCACAAGGCAGTATAATAAACGTGATTTGTATCCTTGGCCAGCATTCTTTGAGCACTGATAGTCTGGGGGGGGGTGGATCTGCAGCAGCAGCGTTTGCCATGCATTGTGCCTGTTACAGTACTGGACAACACAGCAGATGTACACTGGTGCCTTTTTCACCCTGCCTGCAATTGGTTGTCATGTCCCATAGCTCAGGGCACCCAGCTTCACATAAGGAACCCTCGTTCTCCCAGTCCTAGCTCTCCACCCCACACTTGCTCAAACCCCCACCCCCCTCAGTCTGCTAAAGTCAGAAAGCAATCCGGACAGAGAGAAAAAAAAAGAAAACAGACACAGCCCTGGGGGTGGGCTCTTTGTGAAGAAAATGATCGGTTCAGATCAGAGATCAGTATTAGTGTACACACAGCCAGGGAACATTTGGTGAGGGAGGTAAGTACCAGGGCCAGTCTTACCAATAAGCTTGTCCTTGGTGCGGCCCCCATGTGCGCGGGACCCGATTGCCGGCACTGCAGGCACCCACACACGCCCCCACCCCCTCTCTCTCCCCCTCTACCTGGAGATTCTTGCTTCGTAAAACAGGGCAGGAACTAAACAGTCACATCGCCCTTGCCGATTGATCCACGCCCAGCCCGTCTGCTCACCAATGAGAGGGCGTGGTTTGTTGGTCTTTCCCTGACTGATGGCCAATAATAGGAGAGAGGGAGGAACGGAAGGCTGTTCAGCGTATGAAGGTAGAAGCTGAGCAGGGGCAGTAACTGGCTTGCGTGCTGTTGTCTTTAACCCTGTCCAAGCCACCTGCGATAACTACACAAAGCGGCCCATTTCACAAATAGACGGAGCGGCCCTTCGGGCAATTGCCCGCCCCCACAGATTGTCAGTCCGGGCCTGGTGTCAACAGGATGGCAGCGTGTGTATGTTGGCAATCAGAGTAATAGGATTGAGGGCATGCAGCTTGAGTACCCAAGAAAATAAAATAAAGGGATAATATACTGTGTGTGTGTGCGCGCTCGCAGGCTGCGTGTGTTGAAGAATGGCCAGTCTCTGCCTCTTAAACCTCAATTGGCTCAGTACATAGCAATATATTGTATGTATGTGTATATATATATATGTGTGTGTGTGTGTGTGTGTATGTATGTATGTTTGTATGTATGTATGTGTATATGTATATATATATATATATATGTGTATATGTATATATATATATATATATATGTAT